>NW_020290763.1:372558-411706 GCF_003184695.1 Aspergillus brunneoviolaceus CBS 621.78 | reverse complement strand
ATTTTATTTATTTTATTTATTTTATTTATTTTATTTATTTTATTTATTTTATTTATTTTATTTATTTTATTTATTTTATTTATTTTATTTATTTTCTATATAATTTATAATCTTCTTAATTATCTATATATTTTCAATTCTATTATAGGTTTTTAATCTATATTTTATTTATAAATCTAAAGATAGACTGATTCAATCGCTAGTAAAGAAACTGAAGAATTAAAATAAAAAATTAGTCGCGCAGATCACCGCGTCTAATTAAAGAACCAGACGCCAGCCTGCTCCTTGATATATTAGGAACTACTTGACGCAGTAGAGACGCTGATTAGGTCGGATAAGTAAGGTAGCTTAGATAAAAAAGATAAAAAAAATAGTTAAACATAGTCTTCTTTTATTAGTTAATATTATTTCTTTAAGCTTTTTTCTATTTTATATATTCTTTTAAAATAGTAAGTACTAATATAATTAAAAGATAATTTTTAACAAGATATTAAGAGAAATAATAGAATCTTAAGAATATCTAGATCTTGTCGTATAATAGTTGGTATTACCTATATAAAAATATACAATATTCATTAAAATTCTAAACATATTTTATATAAAAATAGAATATATTTTGGAAACTTAATATATTTTTAATAGAAAATATACTTTAATAAGTTAATATAAAAATCTGTTTTTTATAAATGTTTTAATACGTAATATAAATAAAAATATAAAAAGGCCAGTTTCTAGAAAAAAAATAAAAACATTATTTAAGTAAATAATATAATAATATCTAATATATTATACAAGGTTAAATAGAAATAACTTGAAAATATAATTAAAATATTGATATAATATAAATATAAATAAGATTTCAATAGATCTTTATATACTTATAAAAAAATACAACTTCTAATATCTAGGTTTTATACTATTATTATTAATCTTATATCAAGAAATAAATATATGAATTTTTTAGAATAATTATAAAGATTGAAATAGAATCTTAAAAAAAAAACTAGATTTAATTAATAATTATATAATATATTATAAATAATAGTATAGTTTTCTTTGAATTAGTAGTAGTAATGGAAACTTTAATATTTTATGAATATAAAAATGAAATAGTTAATTATTGCAACTAATAAAACTAGAAGATAAGTTGTATTGAAATAAAATTATTAAATAAATTAATAGCTAATAAACTTAATTTTAATATATAAATCTAAATTTATATAAGTTTTCAGAATATCTTCCAAAAAAAATATATAAAATCAATATTATTAATACGCTGGGCTTAAGACTCGTAAGAGACGAAAATATTAAAATAATATAATAATATAAAATTATTATTTCTTCTAAGTACAGAATACGGAGTATTCAACACAGATATAAAAAATTAAAAAGATAAAGAAATAAAATAGAAGAAGCAAAATAAAAAAATAAAATAAAGAAAATAGAATTAATAAGTAGGGTTTTCGTTCTAATAACACTTTTATTTTTTTATATTTTTATTAAAATAATATAAAATATTATTATTATTATTACTATTCTAATTAAGAATACAGGCTTTACTGTCTAAATTACTAGTTTTATTTTTATCTAATATTATTAATATCCTATATTTTTTGAAAAGTAATATAATATTCTTTTAATACTAGCTTTCCCTTCTTTTTTAATCTATAATATTTTTAATAGTATTTTTAAAAAAGTTAATACATAAAATAAATTTTAAGGATACTGTCTGGCAACTTATAATGATTCTAATTATTTAATCTAATATTATAACTGCCGCAGTTAAATTGAGAATAAGAAAATATTAATTATTTATAAAAATGATATCTTATTATATCTTATTTTTCTAGTCTGTATTAAAAATTTAATTAATAATTTTTATATCAAACTGGTTCTATTTAATATAATAATAAAAATAGTTTTAATTTTAATTATTTTATAGTTTAAATATTAATATAATATATCTCTCTATTATAAATTTATCTAAGTTCTGAAATTTATTAATTCTATTCTAAATTTTCTTATTCAGATTTTAATATCTAATATTTTTTAAAATATACTTTTATTGGTTTTTTACTGCAGAAACTTGATATATTTATTTATATCTAAAAGTATTGACATTTTTTTAATTTTTATAGTATAAAGTATAATATATTTTATTTTAATAGCTTTAAATATATCTGTTTAGAATCTATTTTTAGCTTAAATAACCAGAGTCTAATATCTGTTTTATAAAATATTTTAAATATTTAGAGTCTAGTTTTAAATATATTTATGTAAAATCTATCTTCTAGCTTAAATAGCTTAAATCTAATATTTATTTATAAAAAATATCATGCATGCTGAGATCGGGTATAGATATTTAAAATTTATATATAATTATTTTAAAAAGCTACTAGACTTTAGTTTTAACTATTTTTTATCTGATAGAATAATTAATATATTTTAATTATACTGATAACTACAGTTTTTAATAATATTTTGAACTTATTTATATTATTTTTATTTATAAATTTAACTATCTTAGCTTAATTTATATTTATATTTAAAAGAATATAATATATAGTTAATAAATAGTTTAAAAATAAATTAAATAGGATTTTTTCTATTATTAGAATTTATACTTAATTGAATAATATATAGCTGATTATTCTTATTTTTATATATATTTTTATTTAATATACTGACCGACAGCTTAAATAGAATTCAATTTAAAAAAACTAAAAGAAAATTAATTTTTTATTATTTTTATTATAAATATAAATTATAATAAAATTATTATTATAAAAGCACCAGGTGTTTATTTTATTTTAATTTATCTTTTTTTAGTTATTTTAATTCATAGTACTATAATTTATTATAACTATATATATTTATATTATATTTTAGATAATCTAAATATTTTCGGATCTTGTAATATAATATTCAATTTATATATTATTTTAAAAAGTCCTATTAGTTTTTATATCTTATTATTTTAATAAAAATTATAACTATTAAGAATAGCCAGTCTTATTATAAAGAATATATTTTTTATATATAAATGAATACTACTAAAACCCGTAAGTATAAATTACTATACTTTTATCTATTAATATTGTTTTACTTAAAATAGATTTTTATAAATAAAATATATATTATATTTAGCTTATTCGGCTACTAATAAGAATTTATATATTATATAAATAAACTAGTTAGACAGAGGTATATTATAAAATGATCATTATTTAATAATTATATTTTAGTATTTTATTATTCGAAATTTATAAATCTAAACAGCTTTATTAGATTCTATCTGTCTTATTCTATCATTTGTTTTTCTTAAAAATAAGGAAGAATCTAGTATATTAGATGTATTTATTAAAATAAATAAAATAAAAAAGATCAGAATATATTCGGAGTATATGATATTTTAATAAAAGAATAGCAAGAGTATACATTATACAACTTAAAAAATAAAAATATAATAGAAAAAAAGAGTATGCAGAATAAAAATATAATTAAAAAATATATAAAATAAGACTATAGTAGAAGAATATTAAATAGTTTAATATAATTTAACAAATAAAAAACGTAAGTAAAAATATTGAACATAATTTATTTTAAATTTTTTAATTAGATCTACTATATTAATATCTTTGTTACTTATCTATTTGTTTTTTTAGAACTATATTTCATAAATTAAATAGAATATTTAATTATTTGAAAAATTTTTTTTAAATTAACTGCGTACTAGTCTGCTTATAAGAATATATTTAATCTTATATTTATATTTGATTTTTTTATTTCTTTATATTACAGGCAGCAAAATATACTATTAATTATATAGATTTTTAATTTTAAATATTAGTTTTAGTTTAATTAAATATCTAGATAATAGACAAGTTTTTTAATCTATTCTAAAAATATAAAATAGACCGGAATATTGATAACTAAGTTTATTTTTAATAATTTTAATTTTATTAATTAGAAGACTATAGTTTTTATAAAATTTAAAATATATTTTATTCTTAATACTGAATTTTACAAACTAATAATTCTTTTTATAAATAATAATATATCTCGATACTAGTTTTTATTAAGAGCTAGAAGTTTTAGAATTTCTCTAATTTATTTCTTCTTTTATGTGTTATATAAAAGATTTTTGTATTTGTAAAAGAAATTATAATTTTATTTATTTTTAAAAATTGTATTTGTTTAGAAATATAGATCAGATATTAATTCTACTTTTAGTATATTTCTTATATATTTTTATTTTTACCTTCTGATGGGATCAGATATAAATATATAAACTATCTTAAAACTATTTAATAATAAAATTTAAATATAGCACGAAATATTTTTTTACAAATAAATATCTAATTTATATTTATAAGTTATTTAGAAATATTTTATATATAAAATTATATAGGCTTGTTTTTATAGTCATATTAATAGAACTATTAATCTAATTAATAATTTAAAATAAAAATTATATTTAGTAAGCTTAATTAGAGTGGATTAACCTGACTGTTATATCTTAATCTTAACCTGACTATAACCTGGCGGTCAGGTTAAGGTACAAAAAAATTTTAACTATACGGTTACAGTTAGATTAAAATATAACTATTACTTTAACTGTTTATATCTACCGGTTAAAAAGATTAGATATAATAGATAGATTAATAACTGCAGATTAATTAATAATATATATATTTTTTTTATATAAATAATATATAAAGTATAATATACTTTTAATTATAATATAATAATATTATTTAGATTTAGCTTATCTGCTCGATCTGTTTAATCTATTTAATTTATTTAATTTATTTAATTTGTTTAATCTATTTAACCTCTTTTTCTATAGTCCCAAGGGGTATACTATACTTTAAAAAAATATTTATAAAATCCAGTATAAGAAATATAAAATTTAATATTAAATAAACTAATAAAATTATACTACTCTTTATACTGTCCAGAACGATAATTATAATAATAAAAAAATCGAGAAGCCCGGGTTTCTATCTTTATCTAAGTATATATAATATTTAAAAATTTAGATAAAGCTAGCTTTTCTATTTTTAATAATAATTTATTTTCTGAATTATCTTTAAGATTATCTATATTTTTATTTTTATTAATATAAAAAATAATAATTATTTTATTCTTCTTTTGTTTCTTAAGTATAAAGATAATTAAATCTAGATTAAGATTATTAAGAATATTCTAGTATTTTTTACTAATAATAAAATAATTAGTATATATCTAAAATATTACTACTTTAATTATATTAGAATAAAAACAGCTTCGGCGATAGTAGCAGATATCTTAAAAATTATTAAATAAATATTTAATATTAATACTATTAATAGTAACTGAAAGAAAATCTCTAGCTATCTAATAAAAAATAGAAAACTAATTATAATAGGATTTTTAGTAAGTAAGAATATTAGTATATTTTATAATATTTAAAATAGTATTAGTTTAATTAAAAATATTTTAATAAGCTATATATTTTTAATATTTAAATATATCTTAAATTTTTTAAATATTTCGACTACCGGTAAGAGTTTTTAAGATTTAAAAATATTATAAAAGACTTTATCCAGATTTAATAATAATCCGGAGATAGTTAATAATATATTAATAACTAGATTCTAACTATAATAAAAATAGAATATTTTTTTAAAAATAGTTTAGTATTTAAAATACTAGTTAATATTATTATTCAACCAGATATTTTTTTTAAATTTTTTAAGCTTTGATATCGGGTCTAAAATAGTTATAATTATATAAATATAGTCTTCTGCCTAATAAATATAATAGTAGTATTTTCGAAGCTTTTAATATATATTTTATAAGTTTTTAAGAATTTTTTTTTTTAGAATATCCGCTTTTTTACTAGTCGGTTGATTAAATAATCTAAATAATTAAAAAGATTATTATAGATATTATAAATTTTATAAACAGTAGGCCTACTATTCTTAGATAAATATAATATAAAAAAAAAAAAAAAATATAGAAGCTTAAAAAAATACTTTATTTATTTTTACTTAATTATAGTAAAGTAAAGATAATTAATATTATTATAATTATAATATTAAATAAAACTATTAATTATTTAATAAAAATTAAGTACCCGGTAAATTATAAAATAGATTAAATTCTAGTAAGTTTTATAATTAAGAAGAAGATAGTAGACCGAGTTTAATTTAAATTATTAAATAAACTAGAACTTTTTATAGTATTAAAAGTTTATATTTATAAATTATATAATCTTTTAAATCTATAATTAAGAATTAGTATTATTAGCTATTATTAAAAAAAGATCTTTAAAATCTATTTATAAAAAACTAATTTAAATAGTTTCTACTATAATAAAATCTCTCTGTATTAGTCTTTTATAGATAATTTTTAGAATATATTTTTTTAAGAGTTTTTAAAATATTAAAAGAGGTTTTAAGACTTTTATTATAATTTTTTTATATATATTTAATAGTACTGTTTAAGATTTTAATCTAAAGTTTCTGTAGAAGAGTATTAACTATAAACTAAATTATATAAATAAAATAGAGTATATAATACTGGCTTTAAATAATTATTATAAAATTAGAATTAAGTAAAATATTATAAAGCTGGATATTTTAACTAAACTAAATCTAAAGTTTAGATAAGATTATACTAAATATTAAATTATTATTACTAGTATTATTAGTTATTATATTTAACAACCGATAGAATAAATTATATTTATACAAAACTAATAAAATAATTATAGCTAGATTTTTACTAGTATAAGATTTAGATACCGGTTGGAAGTCTAATAAAACTTTATAATAATTTATATTTTTTATTAAAAAATATCCAGTTAAAATAAAAAATATTTTTTAATTAAAACTAGTCTAGTAGTCTACTGCAATTAATATTTTTTTAGTATTTAAAAATTTTAATAATAGCTGTATATATATATTTTTTAATAACTCTAAGAAATATTCTTTAATCTATACTCGATTAAAAAAACTTAATTTTTAATAAAAAAATAAAATTATAAGATTAATTATCTATTTAAATTAAATATACTTAATAATTTGGAATAATAGACGACAGATAATTATAAAGTATAAAATTTAATTCTAAAAATTCTGTTTATTATAGGCTGTAAAGACCTAGAAAAAATAATAATTAAAAAAAATTTATATTAAAAAAATAAATAAATATTTATAATAGCTTTTTACTTAATATCTGACTAATTATTTATTTAGATATTATTAATAATATTTTCTTCTTATAATTTTTATAAAGATAGTAGTTTATAAAACTAGTTTCTAAGTTTTTAATTCCCGAGTATTGTAGAATATAAAGACAGATAATATAATAGATATAAAAGATTTTATTAAAAAATAATATATTTTTTTAAAAACTGTTTTATATTATTAATATCTTCTTCCGACCGAAGTAAAATAGCGGTTTTTAAATTTATATACAGGCTTTAAAAAAGATTATTTTTTATTATTAATTCTGGAAAATAAAGTACTTTTTTTTATAAATTAGATATAGAATAATCTTCTAATTCTTTATAATACGCGTAATCTAAAGATTTAAAAAAAAAGAAAAGATCTGACTTAAAAAGCTTATCTTAGTTTAAGTATTATTATAGTTTATAAATATTTAAGAAATAAAAAAAAAGAACTTAATAGTATTTTTTAAAAATAAATTAAATAACTATAATTAATTTATAATTCTAAAACTATTCTATAAATAATAGATACAGAAAAAAAAAATAGAAAATTCTATAAAAATAGTTTATTTTATTTTAAAATATATTTTTATATAAATATAATCTATTATATTTTAAATACAGCTTAGACGCCTGCCGCATTTTATTTATTTTAATTAGTTAGATTAATCAGATTAGTCAGATTATTCTAATATTTATAAAAAAAATCTGAAAAAAACTTATATAAAATTTTTTATAAAAAATATAATATCTGTAAGAGCTCTTCAAATAATTAAAAACTAATCTATTTAATATTAAAATATAAGAATTTTAAATATAAAAAAAGAAAAAAAAGAAAAGAAAAATACAGAAAGACTTTAGAATATATATTATTATTATATAAAAAAGTTAGTTAAATTAAATAAATAAAATAAAATTAGTATAATTAATAGCAGGTCTCTGGGATACTTAAAGTCAAAAAAGTTAAATAGATTAAAAAAATTAACTAGATAAAAAAAGTAAAAAAGATTAACTAGATTAAAAAAATAAAAATAATAAACTGTTTTTATAGTATCTAATATTTAATAAGATAATTATTAGAAAGTATAATTACCGAAAAAAATTATATAAATAATATTATATAAATTTCTTTTTAAATTTAATTTATTATACAGATAATTTAGCTCTTTTAGATAGAAATAAAAATATAATAGATTATTTAAGCTAAAATAAAAAGAAGAATAATAAAATAAAAATAATATATTTATTTTTAGTAGTTTAATTATTAGTAAATATACAGTTTTTCTAATATTATATATTATAATTAAAATATACAGCTTAAACCGAGCTATAATTATATATTTTTATATATATTTTTTGCTATAAGAACCATAATTTTATAAAAAGCTGAATTTTATTAATATTATTAGAAATCTTTAATTAATTTTTTAAAATAGAGATAAAGAAAATACTAATACTTCTTTTAGTTATTTTTTTCTGATTTTAAAAGCTTGTTTCTATATATTTTTAAATAATAGTTAAGATAGTCAGATTAATAACTGTTTAATCTAGATATACTTTAACCGTATTAAAGTCTAAATAGATATAACAGACAGATCTTAGTACTAAAAATAGTTAAAATAGTTAACTGTTTCTTTTTTAGCTATACTATAATCAGGTATAAAAATTTTCTTAACCTAGCTATAACCTGGCGGTCAGGTATAAAAATTCCAATTAACCTGACCTGACCTGGCCGTTAGCCACTCTATACCAGGCCTTTATATACATCTTTTTTTTAATAATAATATACGGAGGCAGAATCTAGTCCGAAGTATTAATATACTTAATTAATATTATTTACTCGCGATTTCTAAACTGTATAAAAAATAGCTTGTTTATATAGTTAGATCTTATTACTATCTTAGTAGTAGCCACTAAGCTTATAATAAATCTAGTTTTATTAAAGTTATAAATATTTTTATCTGTAATTCCGTTTTCTAATATAGTATTTTAAATATAGTCGAATTATTTTTTAATAAGCTTCGGATTTTTGTAGAAAACTCTTTTATAATTATATTAGCAAGAAAAATATATCTTTAAAGAGTTATAGTATTTAATAAAGTTATATATCTATTTTTATTTTATTAAAGTCTTATCCGATGCCTCCGGCGAGGCTTTTTATTTTCGGATTAATATAAATACTATTTTACGAATATAGAAAGGCCTGGGGGAAAGCTCTTATTTATTTAAGAAGAAACTCTACTATTCTAATATCTTCTTCTCTACAAGAATCAATTTATATAAAATAATATATATATTATTTTGTGATTTGATTTCTTTAATGCAGTTCCAGAGGGTGATTTGCAGAATATTAAAAATATATACTATTTCTCGTAATAATAGAATTTGATTATTTTTTAAAGCCTTAATAACTAAAAAGATTCTGTCTTCTTGTTTCTTACGTTCTTTTAACAATATAGCTATTTTAATGGTTGATTTCGTTGATTAAAAGTCTTATATTTTGGTGGAATGCGGAAGTCACAAGTTGGGCGTTCCACTCGCTTGCGCGTTCCGCTCGCTTACCAATTATGTTATAAAACCTAGAATTAATAGAATTCTAAATATAAATAAATTAATTAGATAGATTATTTGATTAAGTAGTATAAATATAATAGATAACGTTCTAAATGAACTATTTAATATAATAATTTAAGTAAATATTAATAAGACTATAGATAAACTATTAAGCTTATTTATAATAATATATAAACCAGATTTAAAATATTTAACTAATTTATTAAGTTAGCTAAGTTTTATTCTGGATTAAACATAGAAGAATTAAGAATATTATAAAAATTATAAAAATCGATATTTTTAAAAAAAAATTAAAACATAAAAAATTAAAACATAAAAAATTAAAACATAAAAAATTAAAAAATTCAATATAATAGTATTATTATCTAAGAACAGTTGCTTTAGATAAATTAAAAAATAAATAAAAATAAATTAAAATATAATATATAAAGAATTTTAGAATAAACCAAAAGATATAAATATTATGAATATAAATAGTCAACAAAATAAAGAAAAAGAACAGTCGGTATAATAAACAGTTAAAAAAATAATCTAATAAATAAAATAATAAAAAAAGTATTATAAAATTATTCAAATATTATTAGATAATTCTCTTCAGTTATGGGGCTTATAATAGAATATTCGGATATATACTTAAAATTACTATATATAAAAAATAGTTTAATCGGTTTACTAGTAGAAGTATGAAAAAATAAATATAAAAAATAATTAGATTACTAATTTAAAAAATATATATTTAAGTAATTTATTTATTTTAATAAAAATATCAGCAGATACTAAAAAAATTGTTTAATTAAACTAAATACAGTTTGCTTCCGGTTAAATAATTAGTTTAATAAAAAAGGTTAACTAAGTATTTATATAAAATAAAAGAATTAATATTCCAAGATTCTGAATATAAACGATTTCTAAAAAATAAAGATTAAAAAATAATATAAATAATATAATAAATATAAAATAGCTAGAAGACTTACAATAAAAATAAACTATTTAATATATAAACTTCAATATAAGATAATAATAATTTTATAATATTTAATTAACACTACTAATAAATTTATAAGATTAAAATTTATAAATAGAAAAACAACACCGCAAATAAAAAATCTGGACAAGTTATATATAATAAAACTAGTATATATTTAAAAAAATAAAATACTAAGAATTTAAATATAATAATAAAATATAACAGAAGTAACGAGAAATAGAAAATATAAAATAAAAAATATAAAAATAAGAAACAGTAAACAATAAAGAATTGAAAAAATAGAATAAATATAATTTTTAAGTTTAGTATATATATATATATTCTGTTTTGGTTAGTTAGATACATAACCAAAGTAAGAATTTAATATATCTATTAATTTATAGATAAAAAGATAGAAAAATAACCGACCGGTAAAACTACAGTAGAACTAAAAAGTTTTAAAATATAAAAAATAACTGTAGAGTGTTTAAAAGGTATAAAAATAAAAAATAAATATAAAAATAGAAAAAATAATAAAAAACTGGTATATTTTCTAGAGATGTATAAAAGATATATTTAAAAAACTTAATATATTATCAACTATAATAGTTGCAGCAGATAATTAAATAAATTAATTAAATTAATATTATTAAAATAATTATTTCATAAATAAAATTAAGCGGGAGTTTCTATATATAAGAAGCTGTTAAGGGGGAAAGACAAGACAGAATCGATATTACCAACCTGAACTGCTATATACTATGACAGTTGTAGCTGATGATTGAATAAATTGATCAAGTCGATATTATTAAGATGGTTGTTCTGTGAATGGAACCAAGCGGGAGTCCCTACATACAAGAAGCTGTCAAGGCGGAAAGACAAGGCAGAATCGACATCGCCAACCCGAACCGCTACATAATTCTGAAAAGAAGATATTATAAAAAATTTATAAAAGTTAAAAATATAATTACTATAGCAAAATGGGCTATAAAATATCTAATTATTAAAAATTTTATTTTAAAAAAAATTTAAATATTAGTATTATAGTTAAAGATCTTAATATTATAATATTTATAATTTTTATACTAAGAAATATAAAAATAAAAAATATAAGAACAATATAAATATAATCTTATATAAATTTAATATTTTATAATATTATATTAAAAATAAATAAATAATCAAATCTAATTGTATTAAATATTTTATTAAAAATAAAAATAATTTTTTTTAATTATAAAGTTTTCTAAATATAATTTTTATATAATAATTAAAAAAGTTATATATTTAATACTAAAAAATAATATTAACTTAAAAATATAATATTTAAAAGAATATTTTTATATAATAATATTTATTAATGTATTATATATTTTAATATGAAAATTAACTAACTGGATATTATATATTTTTAAAAATATAGAATTATTATTAATTTATTATTAATCAAAATAATTATCTATAAAATCTAAAATAAAAAAATTCTTATTTTTAAAAATATTATTAATAATTAATTTTTTTTCTGCTTGTATAAATATATTAATATTATATATATTATATTTAAAAATATAAATAATATATTAATAATATTAAGTTTATTCTTATTTCTAGTAGGCTTAAGGCTTGTATAGTAGTAGTTATTATAACCAGCCAGTAACTAGCTTACTTAAATTATCTATAAAATAAATAAACTAAGTTATATTTTTTTAAAATCTTTTAAAATCTATTACTAGTTGAAAAATTTTATTCGGATATATTAATATATACCGGATAATTTAGATTTTTTTATTTTTATTAATTAATTATTTAAGCCGGCCGGAGAGTTTTTATTAATTAAATTATTTTTTTTGTTTTACTGTAGTAGACTTAATAAAAATAGATTTTTTTATAATATTAATTAACAAGCCGAAATAGCTAATTAATTATTTAAAAATAATTAACTAATAATTTAAATTAAATAATAATTTTTTTTATTAATTAATTTTTCAACAGCCAGTAATTTTATAATTAAATATATTTTTATAATATTTTCTATAGAATTCTTTGACTGATATTTTTTATTTATTATAATTTTTAAAAAATATTTCTATATTAAGTTTTATAATTTTAGATTTGAATATATTTAATAGATTAAAAACTATTAGACTCAGCTTCTACAGTCTATATAAGTAAATTTTTATTTAATAATAAATAAAATATTATAAATATTTTATTATAAAATTAATTAAAATTTTAGATTATTTAAAAATTCTTTAATAAACTTTTAAACTTAATAAAAATATTAGTATTTAGTAAAAATTAAATTATATATTATATCTACTTCGGGCTTATTAATATTTAAAATAATATAATTTTTTATAATAGAATTTATAATATATAATTCCGCAAGTCGGTATATTAAAAATAATTAAGTAATATATAATATACTAATTATTTTTTAAGTTATAAAAATAGTTAGTATTAGTTTTAAAAATAAACTAGCTAAAATATACTTTAAAACTAATTCTTTTAGTTTATATTTAAATAAAATTATTTTCATAATTTTATATAGATTTTTATATAATAAAAGAACTACTATATTCGGTAAAAAAATAAAATATATAATAATATTTTAAAAAATAGTAGTCTAAATAAATTATTATTATTTTTTAGCTTAGATTTTAGGTTGTTAAAAAATAGTAATTTTGAAAATAAATATTTTAAAATTTTATTTCGACTTTAACTGTACAGTTATAATTTTAGTAATAATTTAATTATTTTTAGTTTTTTTAAAAGTAGTTTTAGCTCGCTTAATAGTTTTTTAAATATTTTTTTTAAAAAATAGATTAGATACTATTTCGGCAGTCTATTTAATAAATTTATTAATTTATTTATTATTATATATTTTAATATAACCGGAAATGTATTATAAATAAACTATCTAACTATTTTAAAAAATTTTAAGATATTTAATATTTTTTAAAAATATTCTTAGCCGAAGGATTTTTTTAGAATTTTATAAATTTAAATAATAATTTAATAATTAATAAAAATTACTATAATAGTATTTAATTTTAATAATAATATAGTTTAAAAATATATTAAAGCTGAATAAATACTATTAAACTTAATAATGTATACTATTTATGTTATAAGAATTTTACGATATATAATATTAATATTTAAACTTAAAATTAGGATAATATTTATATTTTAAATAATATTACTTTTATTAATATATACTAAAAGAATATTCTTTTAAAAAACTTTAATATATATTTTAATAATATTATTTTTAATAATTATAATAGTAATATTTAAAAAATTTTACTATAAGAAAATTATTTAAAATTAAATATTTTTAAATTTTTAAAAATTAATTAATAATCTAAATTTAAGCTACTATAATAATAGAAATAAAGAATTTTATTTTAAAGTATTTTTTTATTAATAGTAAAACTTTAACTTAACTAAAAATAAAACCCGGATAATCTAGATCCGGATATATATTAAAAAAATATATATTTAGAAATAAATGCGAAAAATCTTAAGATTTAGAATTATTATTATTAATAAAATATAAAAATAAGCTGCTAAAACAAGTTTTATAATAATATAAAAAATAGTAATAATATAAATAAAAATCTGTTTTTAAATTAATTTTATAGTATAAATTAAATATTTTTAATTATAATAAAACTATATTTAGCTCTAATATATTATATAAAATATTAATAAAATATTTATAATTAAAAAATAATAGTTTATATTGTATATAGATATAAAATATTAATATTTTATATAAAACTAGTAATTAAAATAAAAACTAAAATTAACAGAATTAGTTTAGTTTAATAATATATTATATAGACTATATTAGTAAGACTATAATCTAAAATTGTTTTAAAAAATTAAAAATTAATATAAATTTAGTTATTATTTTTTAAATAATAATTAGAGTTTCTACTAAACTGATTAACTTCAAAATATTCTAATAGTTTATTTAAAAATAGATTAGCTTATATTTTATAAAACTAAAATAAAAAATATATATAATCTTTTATTTTTTATTTTTAAAGTAAATATATCATCTTTTATTCTTTATTTTTAAAATAAGTATATCATCTTTTATTTTTTATTTATAAAATAAATATATTTTAATTAATAATAGTTTATTTTAGCAGAGCAAGTTTAAACTATAATATTAAAATTATTAATATATATAATAATAAAAAAACTTAAAAATATAATATAGATTTTTTTAATAAAATTAGTATTAACAAAAGAGAATTAATAAAAACAGAAAGTTCTAGAAAATACTTATATAAAAACTAAATATTTTAAAAAGATCTTTCTATAAGACCAGAACTATTAATTATTTAAAAAAAACTATTTATTCAATTAATTAATACCTATAGTATATACCGCTTGTATAAATTATAAATAAAATAATAAAAAATAATATTATTGAAAATATTATATAAATTAAATATAAATAAACTAGTTATTTAATAGCCGGCTCGCCAGACTATATAAACCTTTTTTACAAAAAATAAAAAATATATTTAATTAAACAGCTCCGGCAGCTGCTGATATAATCTTTTATAAAAAATTTAAATTATTTTATAAAATAAGTTAATTAGACTGCTATTATAGCTTTTAAAATCTTATTTAAAATATTTAATAATATAATAAATTAATAGAATTAAGATCATTATAATTAATTTTTTTAAACTTATAAATAATAATAATAATAAAAAACTAAAAAAAATAAAAAATAAAAATACTTTAAATAATAGCCCAGCCGGAAATATATATTAGAAAAATATATTATAAAGAAAATATTATTAAAAAAGTTTTTTATAAGATTATATTAAAAAAACCGTCGGGCCCGGGATTCTTAAAAAATATAATATAATTAATAATAATTTTAAATTTTTTAAAAATAAATAAAATTTTTATACATATCTTCTTTAAATAGTTAAAATTCTTAATATTATTAAAATTAGTATTAGATAATATAATATATAAAATATTTTTTAAAGCTTAAGCTTTAGTCTTTAAAATAATAAACTTATATTTATCTATTTAACGTAAAAAAATAAAAGTTTATTTTAATATATTGTAGGCCTAGTACTATTTTATTAGATTTTAAAAATCTTAAATAAATTTTATAGCCTTTTTAATTTAAAAATAATAAATTTATGAAACTATTTTATTATTTATATAATCAAAAATATTATAAAATTAATAATATTTTTTATAATCTTTATTTTTTTATATTATAGCTATACAGCAGCAGGCTATTATTATATATTAATAAAAATTCTAAAAAATTATAATCTAATCTAGCTAGAAATATCTATTTAAAATAAACTTTAATATAATAGCTTTAATTATTTTAAATAAATAATTTATAAGATCTTTTACTATAATATTAAGATTAATAATAGTTTTTGGCTATAATAAGATCTAATTTTTTGTAGTAAATATCTTAATAAATTAATTTTAGTTAATGTTTTACTATTATAAGTAAATAATAGTTAATATAAACTATAATTTAATTAAAAGTAATAATAATTAATATATAATTTATAATAAAATATTAGTCTTTATATATATAACAGCTAATAAATCTATTAACTATTTTAATAAAGGCTTATATTAAATTCAAAATTATTTAGCTGTTTATTTTATTAGTATAATTATTAAAAATTATTATATTACTAAAAGTAAGCAGCTGTATATTTATAATTTTTCATAAATTTAATTAAAATATTAATATTAATATTTGACTAAATACAGATTTTATAATTTTAAAGTAAATAATAAAAATTAAAATTTTTAATAAAAATATAATAGCAGCCGGGGATTTTTCGGATTATCTAATTTAATATAAAAAAGACTATATTCCCGGAATACTACTAGTCTAGATTATATATATTAATAATATTAATTAGTTTAAAATCTAAAATCTTAAATATAAATATATTCAGATTTTAGTTTATATAATAAATTAATTATATACTAGGAATAATTCGCCGGTTAATATATATATAAATATATAATAAATTTAAAATATTTTTTAAATATAACTGTAAGTAAATAAAAAAAATTTATTAAAAATTTATAAATATATTAAAATTAAATTAATTAAATTATTAATTACAGGTTCTTAAACTATTAAAAAATTATGATTTTATATTTCTCTTTTATTGAAAAAATATATAATTATTTTATTATAAAAGTTATAAAGATTAGTTTATAAAATAAATAATAGACCAATTATTATTAAAAAATTTAATAATACTATTTATTATATTAAGTTTATCTTTAAATAATAATTTTTTATTAGTATATTAATTATTTCTTAGACTATAATTTTTCTGCTGTATATTAATAGTTTTAAAAATAATTAAATTAAAAACCGGCGGTTACAGGCTTTTAATTTTTATTAAAAAGAATAATTTTTAGAATAATTTTAATATTTGTTTTTATTATATTATAGATTTTATTATAAAATCTTTTAAATAGTAATATTTTTTTATTTATTATTAAACTACAGCTTAAATTAAATTTAAAATTTATTTATAGTCTTATATAGCTATAAAATTAATTTAAATTTAAACTTTTTAATATAAACTAAGATTTATTTTTTTAAAATTTTTAGAAAATATTGAGATTCGGATTTAAATTATAATTAAGTTTTGTAACTATACTAGGCTTTATTATTTTTAAAATAAATTAATAAACAGTCTAATAATATTATAAACTATTAATTTAATAATTATAAATCTTTTTAAGTTTTTTAGGTCTTATAAAATAGTTGTAATTATAAATAAAATAATTCTTTTTTCAATTTTTATTTTATATATAAATAATATAATAGATAATAATATAATTTTATATATAATATATGTAAGTAAAAGTTTATTTGTAGTATTAAATAATATTTTTATATATCTAGCAGTTAAAATATTACTAGACTTTATAATATTTATTAAAATAAAAATAGTAGTAGTTTTTATTATTAAATATTAATTTATATAATATAATAGCTTCTATAATATAAATATTATTAAATTTTATAATTATTATTAAATTATATAATTATTATTAAATTATATAATTAGTTTAAATTATAAGATTTTTTTAGTTATATAACTACTGAAAAGCTATTTAATCTAAATAATTTTGATAAATATTATAATAAACCGGTTGTAATTATTAGTTTTAATTTTTATAAATAGATTTTTAAGATCTTTAATAATATTTACTTTTTTTTATAATTATTTCAAAAATATATTAATAAATCTTTTTTTTATTAGATATTATAATTTATCTGGCTATTCAGTTTTGTTAAACTATATTTTTGAAAATATTAGTTTATAAAAAAATAATATTATTTAATAATATTCTACCTACTAAAAAATATACTAAAAGATCTTTAATTTTATAAACTTTTATAATATTTAATTAATTTTATTAATTGACTTAATCGGGTTCTAGCGAAAAAGATTAATAATATAATAATTTATATAATAAACTATAATTTTAAGCTTTTTTTAAAAAATAAAAACTAGTATAGTTAAGCTGGCGCTGATAACATTATAAATATTATTTAAAACAAAAAATATATTAGTTAAAATTTCATATATTTAGTTTGAAATCAGCAAGAATTCTATAATTAAAAAATATAATTAAAAAATTATATTTTAGTATATCTATATAACTTATTTTAATATAAAGATTTTAATACTACTAGTTATATAAATTAAATTAAAAACTACTTATAATACACGGAATATATTTATTTAATATTTATTTTAGTTTATAATTATAAACTTAATCTATTTTGATTTATTAATAATATAATTTGGAAATTATTTACTTATATTTTATATCTTTTTTATAAAAATATTACAGAGTATATAAACTTAATAAATATATTTAGAATATTTTTTTTTAATTTTAGCAACTTATAATAATTCTTTAATTTTCTTATAAAAAATTAATATATAAATTTTAAAATTAATTTTTTAGTTTAAAAATAAAAAACAGCTATAATAAGTTTTGTATTTTTTTAAATATTATATTACTTTAGTTATAATTAGTAAGACAGATATATAAATCTATAAAGTTTAAAACTAAAACTGTAACATATTTATAAATATATTTTTTAGTTATTATATTATTATACAGATAAATATAGTCTTAAAAAATATTTATAAAAATAATTTAATATATAGATTTATTTTCTATAGTTATTACCGCGGTAGGATAAGTATAGAAGTGGTTTTAGTGGTTGCCACAGGGTCAGAAGATTTGAATAATGGGGAGATATGATGATGATGATAATAATAATAAGTTCATTCTTACTTCTAACAGACTTAAAATCTATATAATAGTAGTTATTATAGCCAGCCGGCAACTAGCTTACTTAGACTATATATAAAATAAATAGATTAAATTATATTTTTTAAAATCTCTTATAATTTATTACTGGCTGAATTATTTTATCCGGATATATTAATATATATTAAATAAAATAGATTTTTTTATTTTTATTAATTAGTTTACTAAATTAGCTAATTAATTATTAAATAATAATTAACTAGCTATTTAAACCGGCCGGAAATCTTTTATTAATTAGATATTTTTTTAATCTTGCTGCGGTAAGCTTAATAGAAATAGATCTTTTTTATATTATTAATTAACTAGCTAAAATACGTAGTTAACTATTTAAAAATAACTAATTAACTATTTAAGCCGAAAAGTAGTTTTTTTTATTATATAATTTTTTAATAACTAGTAGTTTTATAATTAAATATATTTTTATAATATTTTCTACAGGACCCCCGGACTGATATTTTTTATTTATTATAATTTTTTAAAAGGTATTTCTATATTAAATTTTTATAAATTTAGATTTAAATATATTTAATAATTTAAAAACTATCAGAATCAGTTTTTATAATTTATATAAATAGATTTTTATCTAACAGTAAGTAAAATATTATAAGTATTTTATTATAAAATTAAATAAATTTTTAAACTAAATAAAAATCTTAATATTTAATAAAAATTAGACTATATACTAAATCTACTTCGGGTTTATTAGTATTTAAAATAATAAGATTTTTTATAATAATATTTATAATATACAGTTCCGCAAGTTTCTATATTAAAAATAACTGAATAATATATAATATATTAACTATTTTTTTAAACTATAAAAGCAGCTGGTATTAATTCTAGAAATAAATTAATTAAAATATATCTTAAGACTAATTTTCTAATTTATATCTAAATAAAAACTGCTAAGATAGTCTTATATAGATTTTTATATAAAAAAAACTACTATATTTAGTAAAAAAATAATAAAATATATAATAGTATCTTAGAAAATAATAATCTAAATAAATTTTTATATTTTTCTAGCTTAAACTTTAAGTTGCTAAAAAATAATAATTTTAAAAATAAATATTTTAAAATCTAATTCAGACTCTAGTTATACGACTATAGTTTTAATAATAATTTGATTATTTTTAATTATTTTAAAAATAGTTTCAGCTTATTTAATAGCTTTTTATATATATTTTTTTTTAAAAAAATAGATTAGATATTATTTTAGTAACTTACTTAGTATATTTATTAGTCTACTTATTATTATATATTTTAATATAATTAAAACTCTATAATAAATAGATTATCCAGCTGTTTTAGAAAACTTTAAAATATTTACTAATTTTTTAAAAATATTTCTAGCCGAAAAAATCTTCTCGGAATTTTATAGACTCAAATAATAGTCTAGTTTTTAATAAAAAATAATTATAGTAATATCCGGTTTTAATAATAATATAGTCTAAAAATATATTAAAATTATATAAATATTATTAAGGTTGGTAGTATATACTATTTATATTATAAAAGTTTAAAAATATATAGTATTAATATCTAAACTAGAAAATATAATAATATTTGTATTCTAAATAATATTATTTTTATTAAAATATATTAAATAAATATTTTTCTAGAAAACTTTAATATATTCTAATAATATTATTTTTAATAACTATAATAGTAATATTCGGAGAATACTATTATTAAAATATTATTAAAAATTAAATAGTCTTAAAATTTTAAAAATTAGTTAATAATCTAAATTTAAGCTACTATAGTAGTAGAAATAAAGAATTTTATTTTAGACTTTTTTTCATTAATAGTAAAATACCGGCTTAACTAAAAATAGCATCTGGATAATCTAAATCTAAATCTATACTAAAAAAATATATATCTGAAAATAAACCCAAAAAATCTTAAAATTTAAAACTATTATTATTAATAAAATGTAAAAATAAGCTGCTAGAACAAGCCTTATAATAATA
Organism: Aspergillus brunneoviolaceus CBS 621.78; assembly: GCF_003184695.1. Taxonomy (NCBI): domain Eukaryota; kingdom Fungi; phylum Ascomycota; class Eurotiomycetes; order Eurotiales; family Aspergillaceae; genus Aspergillus; species Aspergillus brunneoviolaceus. The sequence goes on along the minus strand of NW_020290763.1, from coordinate 390,579 downwards.
TAAAAAATATTAATAATATAAATAAAAATCTATTTTTAAATTAATTTTATAGTTTAGATTAGATATCTTCGGACTATAATAAAACTATATCTAGTTTTAATATATTATATAAAATATTTATAGAATATTTATAACTAGAAAATAAGAGTTTATATCTTATATAAATATAAAATATTAATATCTTATTTAAAGCTGGTAATTAAAATAAAAACTAAAATTAGTAAAACTGTTTTAGTTTAATAGTATATTATATAAGCTATATTAGTAAAATTATAGTTTAAAGTTTTTTTAAAATAATAAAATATAAAAGTAAGCTTAATTATTATTTTTTAAATAATAATCAGAATTTTAACTAAGCTGGTTAGCTTAAAAATATTCTAATAGTTTTTTAAAAATAAATTAGTTTATATTTTATAAAAGTAAAATAAAAAATATACATAATGTTTTATTTTTTATTTATAAAATAGATATATTTTAATTAATAGTAGTTTATTTCAGCAAAGCTGCTTTAAATTATAATACTAAAATTATTAATATATATAATAATAAAAAAACCTAAAAATACAGTATAAATCTTCTTAATAAGATTAGTATTAAAAAAAAAGAAAATTAATAAAAATAAAAAGTTCTAAAAAATACTTATATAAAAACTAAATATTTTGAAAAGATTTTTTTACAGAAGTAGAACTGTTAATTATTTAAAAAAATTATTTATTTTATTAATTAATATTTATAGTATATACTGCTTGTATAGATTATATATAAAATAATAAAGAATAATATTATTAAAAGTATTATATATATTAAGTATAAGTAAGCTAGCTATTTAATAACTAGTTTATTAAATTATATAAACTTATTTGAATAAAAAATAAAAAATATATTTAATTAAATAATTCTAACAGCTATTAATATAATCTTTTAAAAAAATCTAAATTATTTAATAAACTAGTTTAGCCGGACTGCTACTACAGTTTTTAGAATCTTATCTAAAATATTTAATAATATAATAAACCGGTATGTCTTTGAATTATTATAATTAATTTTTTTTAAATTCATAAATAATAATAGTAATAAAAAAATAAAAATACTTCAGAAAATACTCCAGCCGGGGATATATATAAAAAAATATATTATAAAAAAATATTATTAGAAAAGCTTTTTATAAAATTATATTAAAAAGACTATCGAGTCCGAAGACTTTAAAAAATATAATATAATTAATAATAGTTTTAATTCTTTTAGAGATAAATAAGATTTTTATAAATATTTTTTCTGAATAGTCGAACTTTTTAATATTATTAAGATTAATATTAAATAGTATAATAAATAGAATATTTCTTAAAACTTAGACTTTAGCTTTAAGAATAATAAACTTATATTTATCTATTTAAAATATAGAAATAAAAATCTATTTTAATATATTTTAAATATAATATTATTTTATCAGATTTTAAAAATCTTAAATAAACCTTATAGTTTTTGTAATTTAAAAATAATAAACCTGCCGGACTATCTTATTATTTATATAATAAAAAATATTATAAAACCGGTAGTATTTTTTATAATTTTTATTTTTATATATAATAATTATATAGCGGCGGGCTATTATTATATAATAATAAAAATTCTAAAAAATTATAATATAATCGAGCCGGAAATATTTACTTAAAATAAATTTTATTATAATTTTAATTATTTTAATTAAATAGTTTATAAAATCTTTTACTGTAGTATTAAGATTAGTAATAATTTATAACTATAATAAGATCTAATTTTCTATAATAAATATTTTAATAAATTAGTTCTAATCGGCCTTTTGTTATTATAAATAAATAATAATTAGTATAAATTATAAGATAAAATTAAAATTAATAATAATTAATATATAATTTATAATAAATAAATATTTTTTATATATATAATAGCTAACCAACTAGTTAGCTATTTTAATAAAAATCTATATTAGATTTAAAATTATTTAGCTGCTTATTTTATTAATATAATTATTAAAAATTATTATATTAATAAAAATAAACAGTTATATATTATAATTTTTAGTAAATTTAATTAAAATATTAATACTAGTATCCGGCTGGATATAGATTTCATAATTTTAAAATAAATAATAAAGATTAAAATTTTTAATAAAAATATAATAACAGCTAAAAATCTTTCGGATTATTAAATTCAATATAAAAAAAATTATAATTTTAGAATATTACCGGTTTAAATTATATATATTAAAAATATTAACCAGTCCGAAGCCCGGAACTTTAAATATAAATATATTTAAACTCTAATTTATATAATAAATTAATTATATACTAGGATTAATTTATTGATTAATATATATATATTTATGTATAATAGATTTAAAATATTTTTTAAATATAGCTATAAGTAAGTATAGAAATATCTATTAAATTCTATGAATATATTAAAATTAGATTAATTAGATTATTAATTATAAGCTTTTAAATTATTAAAAAATTATAGTTCTATATTTCTTTTTTATTAAAAAAGTATATAGCTATTTTATTATAAAAGTTATAGAAATTAGCCTATAAAATAAATTATAAACTAACTATTATTAAAATAATTTAATAATATTATTTACTATATTATATTTATTTTTAGATAATAATTTCTTACTAATATACTAACTATTTTTGAAATTTAGTCTTTCTACTATATACTAATAATTTTAAAAATAATTAAACTAAAAATTAATAGTTACAGGCTTTTAGCTCTTATTAAAAAAATAATATTAAAATAATCTTAATATCTGCTTTTATTATATTATAATTCTTATTAAAAAAATTTAAATAATAATATTTTTATTTTTTATTATTAAACTGCAGCTTAAACTATATCCGAAACTTATTAATAGTTTTATATAATTATAAAACTAATTTGTATTTAGATTTTTTAATACAGACTGAGATCTACTTTTTTAAAATTTTTGACAAATATTTAGATTTAGATTTAGAATTATAATTAAATCCTAAAACTATACTAAACTTTATATTTTTTAAAATAAACTAATAAACAGTCTAATAATATTATAAAATCTTAATTTAATAGTTATAGATTTTTTTAAACTTTTTAGTTTTTATAAAGCAGCTATAATTATTATAAATAGAATAATTATTTTTAAATTTTTATTTTATATATAAACAATATAGTAGATAATAATATAATTCTATATTTATAAATAATCTTTGAAATTATAATTTTATATATAATATATATAAATAGAATTTTACTTATAATATTAAATAATATATTTATATATCTAATAGTTCAAATACTACTAGACTTTATAATATTTATTATGATAAAAATAATAGTAATTTTTACTATTAAATATTAATTTATATAATATAACAGCCTCGATAATATAATTATTATTAAATTTTATAATTAATTTAAATTATAAGATTTTTTTAGTTCTACAGCTGCTAAAAAGCCAGTTAATTTAAATAATTTTAATAAATATTATAATAAGCCGGTTATAATTATTAGTTTTAATTTTTATAAATAGATTTTTAAAATCTTTAGTAATATTTATTCCTTTTATAATTATTCTAAAAATATATTAATAGATTTTAGTTTTTTTATTAAATATGATAATCTATCCGGCTATCCAGCTTAGTTAGACTATATTTTTAAAAATATTAGTTTATAAAAAAATATTATTATTTAATAATATTCTACCTGCTGAAAAAATATAATAAAAAATTTTTACATTTATGAATTTTTATAATATTTAGTTAGTTTTATTAATCAGCTTAGCTAGGCTCTGCCGAAAAAAATTAATAATATAATAATTTGTCAAGGAGCGGGCTGGTGTCTGGTTCTTAGTCTGGCTGGGTGGTAGGAATAACAGCTCTAGTTAGATAATTTTTATAACTAATTCTCTGGATTTTTTACTAGCTACTGGATCAGGCGATTTTTAGATTTATAAATAAAATATAATTCAAAAAGCTATAAACAGAATCAGAAATAAACAAATAGTTAAGAAGATTATAGATTATATATAAAATAATTAAAAAAATAATCAGATTATTAGAATTATTAGAATTATTAAGATTGAATAGATTAAATAGATAGAATAAATAGAATAAATAGAATAAATAGAATAAATAGAATAAATAGAATAAATAGAATAGATAGAATAAATATATTAGATTTATACTATAATAATATATTTTTTTAAAACTAAGCTTTATTAAGATATAGATTATAATTTATTAAGATAATAATAGTAGAAGTTTTTAATTATCTAATAAATATTTTCTAAATATTAGACTAGCTTGGCAGTCGGATCTAAATATTTAAGTTATTTTATAATATATATTATTTAGAAGTAACTATATCTTTTATAATTTTATATAAAATTTAAAATATTTTTAATTTTCTATTCTTTGAAGCTATTAATTTTAATATAAAATAATAGAAATTAATACTGGCCTAAAACTAGTTCTTTATTAATAGATATAAACAGACTAGTATTAAATATAAAATATATTTTTATAGTAAGAGATAAAGCTAGTTAATAAATATATAAACTAATAACTTTTTTAATTTTATATAATTTTAGAATATTCTAATTAAGTTTTTTATTAAATCTTAATATCTTAATATAACAGATATCTAATTATATTTTCTGATTTTTTTTGAATCTTTTTATTATATTATATTATTAGTTTATTTATTTTATATATTAGACTTAAACAATATATATTTCTACTTTAATAAATTTAATAATAATTTATATTTTTATAATAAATTAATCCGCGTTTCTAGCAGCTGAACTATTTAGAATTATTATAAATTTAAAATTTATATAAAAATAAAAACTATAGTTTATAAAAAGTAAAATAATTTTAATAATATTAAAATAGATTATATTTAAGATAAATTTAGTTAAAAAAAAGCTACTAATTTTAATTATTATATAAATAGTTTATATAGATACAGAGATATTATTTGAATATTGTATTAACTTTTTTAATTTAGTTATTAGTCTTGGGATAATATATTATAAAAAGCTTACTAGTAATATCTAGTAATTATATTAAATATTTGTAGAATTTAGAAACAAACTAGAGTCTTCTATCTAAAAAAATAGATTAGAACAGACTATATAATTTTATATATACTAAATATATATAGACGCGACGGAAGCGGTATTAATAATAGAATTATATAATATTAAATATTTTATTTTTATTAAATAGTTAGTAATTATTAGAATAATATTATAGTCTTAACTCTTAGATAAATATATAATAAACTTTATAGATATATTCTACTATATTTATTTAGATACTAGTAATAATTTTAAGATTTTTTATTTTATTTTTTTAAATAAGATTACTCTTCGGTAGATATAATAGTTTTTTATTTATTATTTTATATATTAGTAGATATTAGACTAGTAATACTTTTAGACTAGTAGCTTATAGATATAGATATAGATTCTTTTAAAATATTTAAAAATAGATTTATTATAGACTAGTTATATCAGCTTAGTTTTAATCTACTTATTATCTAGTATTAATAGTTAATTCTTATAGAATAAAAAGTTTTCTTTTTTCTTATATAATACTAATAATATATCTGGATAATAGTTTTTATCGGTAGCCAGGACTTTTAGTATTTTTTTAATCTATTTATTTTTTTATAGACTATATAAAAAGATTTTTATATTTTAAATAAAAGTTATAGGTCTTATTTATCTTTAAAAATAATATTTCCTTAGATATATATAATAGATATTAGCTTTACTTTAGATATATCTTTAGTATTTTTCAGAGTTAGTTTTTTCTTATTTCTTTTACTCTCTAACGGGGTCGGGGAAAGTATTAGTAAATAAATAGAATTAATATTTTTTTATTTCAGAACTATTTAGCTTTAATATAATAAATATTTATTTTTTTTTTAAAAAATTATCTGATTTTCTGATCAGACTATCAGGCTTAATATTATATTTTCCGGATTAGTAGATAATCTTAAAATTAATATATAATAAGAATTTAGATTATTAAATCTATCGGTAGTTCAGCAGCTTAATAAATATAAAATATTTCAGATTATAGTAATTAATAATAACTTAAATCAGAAACAGAGTTTCTTCTAGCTCAGATTATTATTTTTTAAAATAGCACATAATAATAAGTAGTTTTTTATTATAAATCTTATACTTATATTCGGCAGATATATATTTTTTAAAAAAATATATAATAAAATATAAGATTTTATTATTTTTATATAAGAACAGTATTTTTTCTAAGATATAATTAAAGATATTAGTTTTTAGAATAATATTATAAATATAATTAAATAATTATAGAACCGGTATTTTAATAAACATATTTCAAGTATATTAAATATATTTATAGCTATAATTTCAGACTATTAATACATAAAATATATAAAACCTATTTTAAATACCGAGTATAGTTCTTTTATTTATTATATTATGTTTTTAAAATTTAACTACTTAGATTTACTGCTATACTTTTTATTATATAAAACTAATAATAAACTTTATTATATCTGTAATTTATTCTACAGCTTAATAATTCAGATATTTACTAAAAATAATAAATTTTATTATATTTATAATCTATTTTACGGTCCAGTAGAATAAACATCTATTAAAAATTATAAATCCTACAGTATTTATAACTAGTTTGATAATCTAATAGTATAAATATCTACTAAAAATAACAAGTCCTGTAGTATCCGTAGCCAGTTTTATAGTCGGATATTATAGATATTTATTAAAAATAACAAGCTTTATAGTATTTACAGCTAGTTTTATATTTAATAGTATAAATATTTACTAAGAATAACAAGCCCTATGGTATCCGTAGTTGGTTTTATAAATTAATAATATAGAAGATTACTAAAAATAATAAGTTTTATAATATCTGTAGCTAGTTTTAATATATTTAATCTGTATAAAAACTTCTATAAATAATCTCGAAGTTATATAATTTTTATAATTATTCTTTTTTAATATAAGCTCTAAGAATTTTATATTAGTTTTATACTATTTTAATTAACTAAAAGAATATTTTTATATATTATTATTAATTATAAGGATATTATTTTAGACGTTTATGAAAAGTATTGTTATCTATTCTTTAGTTTCTTTTGATAGTTATTTCTTTAGACTTAGTTGTTAGATTTTAATATTATTAAAACTTATAATCTTAGCTGTATAAATATATTTCATTTTAATTATAAAATATTATACTAGTTTTTTAAATATTATTATAAATTAATTATAACTATATTATAGTTTTGAAAATATTATATAAAGAACTGTATAATATTTTCTCCGATTTATATATTTTTTTTATTTTTATAAAATTTATTAAGTATAACACATTTAAAAAGTTTATATTTTATTAAAAAGATTTATTATTATAACAGTACGCTATATTTTATATCGGCTAATTATTGTATTAATATTTATATAATTAATAAAATCATATTATTTAATATTATAAATAAGTTATTTTATTTTTATAGTTTTTTTCAATAACAATAATTATAAACTATAGTTTATACAGATATAGTTTTATAATATTAAATATAATAATAATATATAAATTTAGTATAATTCTACTCTCCGGCTGTATATTTTGAATTAATCAACTAAATTATTGAAAAATATTAATTTATATATTTATTTTTGTATAACTACTAGAAAGCAGCTTCTTAAAATTAAAAACTATTTAATATTTATATAAATTATATTAATCTGTTAAATTAAGCTAATTATAGAAAAAAGCAGATAAATACTAATATAATTTCTTTTATTCTTTTAAAAAATACTTATAATTATTTTAAATACAGAAGCCGATTATAAATATAATATATTTTATAATATTTCTTTATAACTTTATAGAAATAAGATTTAGTTTTTTTTAAATAAATTGATCTTTTTTATATATTATATTTAGTTTTTTATTATGTTCTACTGTTCGTACCAGAAATATAAGCTAATATTAAGACTTATAATTTTATAAAAAGATTTTTCATAATAATCAAAATAATAATAATTAAAATAAAAAAATAAGACTATAGCTAGTTATCTAATTATTTATATTTTTTATATGTATTAGATATTTATTTATAATAAAAAGTTTAATATTTTTTACAGGCCGGACGCTGTTAGTAATAATATTCAATTAATATTTAAATTATATTTAAATAAAATAAATTAAATTAAATATAGTTCTACTAGAATAAGTTATAGTCTAATTTATATTATAATTTTATAAATTTTATAACTTATACCAACAGCTTTATTTCTATTAAAAAATAAAATGTAAAATTGTTTTATTATTTAAATTTATTAGCAGTTTTTATTATATATAACAGCTGTTTCAAAATATAATAACTATTATATAAACATATAATTTAGTATTATTTATTATTATTATTATAGTTAATTCTTACTAGCCTAAAATTACTAATAAATTTTTTTTAGATTAAATAGTTAATAACTATCCGGACTTAACAGCTAAAATATTTAAATCAAAAAATATAAACGAATTATTTAAATTAAAAATACGAATATTTTTAGGCCTTTATCAACCTATTTCTAGATTTTAAAATATTAGAAATATAGTTTTTTTTATTATTTTTGAATTATTTTTTATAGATTATAATCAGTTTTTTTAACTAGCTGTAATTAATAAAGTAGTTTCTATAAAACTTTTAAATTTAAAATTTAATTTTAAATTTTGAGATTTTATTTATATTTATATAATTTATAATTCTTATAGACTATAATACAATCCTAAGATTCTATATTATAATAAGAATAATAGTTATATAAAATAGTTTTTTATTTTTCTATAATCTAATATTCTATTAGTTAAAAATAATTATTTATAATACTAAAAATATTATAAAACTAGAATAAACTTTATAAAAAATATTAAAAATTATAAGATCTTAGTAGATAATATTTAAATAATTTTATATAATTTATTTTTATTTTATATATTTTATTATTATATTAATATATAGATCTGCTGTAGTATCTAAATAATTAAATATATTATTTTATATTTATATAAAAGTCCAAACTAAATAATCTTACAGGTTAATTTTAGTAATAAATATAAATAGTAGTTTAAAAGTTATTATATTAATTTTATAAAAACTATAATAAAATTTTTATAATTTTATATTTATAAAAAATATCTTTTAATAATTCTTTTTAGTTTATTTAGCCGGTCAGCAGACTGTGTTCTTTTTCTATAAAATTATTATATAAATAGAATAAACTGTTCAGAATTATTAAATAGTAAATTAATAATTTTTTTTATTATATTATAAAAATAGTTTATATATAACCGGGAGAGCTAATATGTTAATATTCTAATATATTATAATATTTTATATAAAATATATAAAAATAACTCTAGTATTTTTGTTAAAGAGTTTTATAATTAAATAAGTATATTACTATACTTTTAATATAAATAAACACTTTTATTTTCAGCTTTTATTAATTATTAAAAGGGTTTTAATAATTTTAAGAATCTATATATTATAAACAGCTGGTTATATTTTATTTTTTAGACTATATACCGGGCCTTAAAACTGTTAAATAATAATAAAAAATAGTTTTTTATATTTAATAAAACTAAAATCTTTATAACTAGTTTTATTTTAGAATCTCTGTTTATTATAGTTTTATTCATAGTTTTTTAAATAATCTACTAATTTTATAAAATAATTATAAAATCTTACTAGTTACTAATCTTTATATATTATTATTTAAATAGCTAATTTTTCCGATATATTAGATTATAAAGTTAATTATATTTTATTTTTTATTATAAGACTTTTATATACCGACAGCTATTTTTTATTAGATTATAATCTTTTATTATTAATCGGTTAATAAAATAAAATTTATATAGTTAATTTAATCTTAGTAGAAACTAGTCAGCCGGCTAATTTTAACTATCTTATTATTAAATTAAAAAAATAATTAATTAATTTTAATAAAAAACTTATACAGCTGTTTATAATATTATAAACAATAATATATTTTTTATATAATATTTTTTATAATTATAGCTTTATTATTATCTAAAAATTATATAGTTTATTTTATTTTCAAAATATTTTAGCAGTTAATAAAATAGGTATATAATATTATATAATAGTTATTTTTCGCGGATAAACTTTATAAAATAAATCATATTCTTTAGAATCAGATTTTTATATAATATTATTTTATTTTTAAAATTATATATTATATTTTAAAAAACATTCGCGGATGCTCTAATAAACTATTTAATAAAATTATTATAATTTTTAATAATTATTTTTTATAAATACTATTAATTAGAAAAGAGTTGTTATAATAATATTATAGCTGTTTATTTTTAAAAATTCTTTTTCTAGCCAAGATTCCGAATTTTATATTTTTATAAAAATAAACAGCTGTTTAATAAACTACAGAATAAAATATATATTATTTAACTAAATAATTTATTTTATAATTAAAAGGTTTTTAGTTATATAAGTCTTCTGTTATTTATCAAATAAATAAATAATATAAAAATTTTATATAAATATATATTTTTAGTAGTATAACTGCAGACCGGTCTTAAATTTATATTTTTATTAAACAGATAATTTTTATAATTTATAATACTTTACTAAATAAATTTAATAATTATTATATTAATTAATTTTTAGATTTTATAATTTTTTATTATACTACTAATTAATCTTTAATAAATAATATAAAATAAAAGTATAGAAAGTTTATATAAAAGTATTTTTAAATAATTAATTTATTTAATCTTCTATTCTTAATTCTATATTTAAAACTAGATATACTTATTATTTTACTGCGAAATATAGAAACTTATAAGAATCTATATAATAAAATATAATTATTAATTAAAATTATATATAGTTTTTTATTTAAGATAGTTATTTTAATAGATAATTATACTAAAACTATATTTTTAATTTTAGAAATAATAATCTATCTTTTATTTTCTTATAATATTAATTTTCGGTTTATTTATATTTTACAGTAATAATAAATAAAATTTAAAATTAAATCTTATAGATTATAAAAATTAATTTTTAGGTTTTTATATTTTTTATAGCCAATTATATATAGTTTTTATATATTATAAATATAACCAGACTAATAATTCTTTAACTATAAAATAATACAATAACTATAAATATAATATATTTAGAGATTCTTTTTTTATATAAATAATTTTTATAGTTAGTATTAGTATTTATATTATTATAATAATCTAAATTATAATTAGTATACAGTCCAGGCAGATAATAAATAATTTATTGAAAAATAATTAGTCTTAAAACAGTCTGTAAAAAAACAGAAAGATTTTTATATCTTTTTTCCGGAAAAGAAGCTCGGTATATTTTAAATTCTTTTTTTTATCTTTTATAAAAAAGTTAATATTTATTTTTAAAAACCTGCAGTAGTAGTAACAGCAGTAACCTTTTAATATTAAAACTTTTTAAAATTAAATTAATAGTCTAAAAGTTTAATAATATTAAAAAAATTAGTTTTATATCTAAAAATATTATTAGCTATTTTAAACTTTTTTTTAATCTTATCGGCCTTATAAATATATATATAATATATAAAGGCTTTTTTTATAAATAATAATAGCAGCAGCCTTGGTAAATATAATAATAATAATAATAAATATAAATAGTTATACTAATACTTATATAGTTTATATATTAGCTGTTTTAGCCAGATTATATTAAAAAAGTAAAAATAGAATAATAATAAAAAATTACAGATAGTAGTAGAAATATAGATAATGAAAACCACAAATTTTTTTATTAATAATAAAAAATTTATAGCCGGTCTTATCGGCGGTAGCAGTAATAATAATAATTTTTTTATACTATTTACGGCCGCTTAAAAAAACTATATCATTATTAATAATCTCCAATTATATTTTTAAAATATATAATATAGTTTATTTATGTTACAGAAAGCAGTATAATATTTTATTAGATATGATGTAGTTAACATAGAACTGCCCGAAAAAACTAAATATAATTATATAACTTTTAAGGAATTTCTAGCTATATATGTAGTATAAGTACTATCTGTTCTATATATTTACCGGTTTTTTATATATATTATCTACTATTTATTCTAATATAAATATATCATTAGACCAAAGAAACAGCTATTAGATTATGATATTTAAGCTTATAATGAATATTTTAAACTATAAAGTTTTATATTATTTATAAAAAGATTTTTTAATATCCCTAAAACATAAATACTAGTAGTTTTTTAATAATAATAATAATAATAATAATAATAATAATAATAACAATAATATTAATAATAATAATAATAATAATAATAATAATAATAATAATAATAATAAACTAACTATAATAAATCTTTCTAAAATAATTACAGCCGTACTTTATAGATAAAAAAATGCAAAAGGATTTTTATAATTTTATAACTAGTTAGCTAGAATTTTTAGGTTATAATATATATCTTAGTTACTAGCTGCACTAATTAATTGTTAGAATAATTATATATTAAAATATAAATAAGCAGTTTAGTATTCCAACCGACTGTTTTAAACTATTTAAAATATATATAATAAAAAAGAAGATATAACAAATCTAGAAAAATCTATAAAAATCAGAATTTACTAATTTAAGGCTTTTTTTAATTAAAAAAATATAGAATAATAATAATAGTAGTAATAATAAATATATTAGTATACATATTAATTATATCTTTATTTTTAATTTAATAATAAAGTATGGGTTATTCTGCTGTTTCTATTTGTACCATTTTCTATAATGTCTCCGTCCAGTTTTGAAACTGTTCCCGAGCGTAGTAAGAATTACCAAGGCTTGTAATATATAATTTAATTAATGTTTGTTTTATATAATATTACTTTGAAAATTAAAAATAATATCTTTTTTAATTAAAAGCTATTAATTATAGTATAATTATTAGTTGTAAAATATTCTTATATCTTATTACATTATGTATTACTATTATCTAAGATATTCTAATACTACTATTTATAATTATATTTATAGATTATAAAATTCATTTATTCTTATAGAATAAGTAATAATAGTTTAAAAAAATTAAGTCTATAAAAGTTTATTAAAGCTTATTGAAATTAAATTAATATATATATTTAAGTTAAAACTTTGAAGAAGTTATAGCTTTTTAGAAGTAAAAAATTATTAAACTATTTCTAAAATAATTCTGTTTTATTAAAATTAGTAAAATTTGTAGAAATTCTTTTATTTAATTAATTAAAAATATCTCTTAGAATATTATAATAAAAACTATACTATTAATTTTAATTTAATTAAATTTCCACTATTTAGCTTTATTTATTTTTTTATCTAAAAAAGTCTGTTTATTTTTAAAAATTATATAAATAAAAATATTATTAATAAAAAAATTAATTTGTAAAAAAGGCCTGATAAAACCTATATGTTTTTATATTTAAAAAAAATAAAAGTTTATAATTATATATAGTTTATTATAGACTTAATAAAGTTATTATTAAAAACTAATATTTATTCTTTCTAATTTCTAAAATTTTTAATTATTTTATAGAATATAAATATTTTAGTATGATTAATATTTAATATATTTATTATTATATTTATATTAAAAAGGAAAATAAGTGGAAAACTATATTCTATATATATTATAACTATTTTAAATATATAATAAGATTATTTAGCTTAAGTAATAGTTCTATATTTTTTTTAAAACTATATTTATTTGATATTTTATAGGATTCTTAATATTATTTTTATTATATATCTAAATAATATTTTTATTTTCTTATTAATAAAATATAAATATATTGAATATATTAAGTAAGCAGATTAAGTTATAAATTAAATTTTTAAAATATTTTTTTGAAAATAAATACAGTTTTTAAACTATATTATTTTTTTAAAAGAAATATTATAATTAATTTCAGCTGGATTAAGATTATTATTTTATATTTGTTATCTACTATCTATTATAATATTGAAAGATCTCTAAGTATTTATAATTTTTATTCTTAATTTATTTATAATATTGTATTTATTTTATTTTAAACTAATCTGTTAAAAAAAAGCTAAAACAAAAAAAGTTTAATATTTATTAATTATTTTTAATTAAAGAACTAGTATATTATTATTTTATTTATATTTCTGAAACTCTTTTTCCATTATATTCTTTTAATCTAACTTAATCTATTTTAATTAAAACTAATATTTATAATAAAAAATACTTAGTATATTAATCTAATCTAAACTAATTAGATGATATTATATTATTTTATTATATAATTTTAAAAATTTAAAAATATAAAATTAAACTAAAATATTTCAAATCAAAATTGTTAATTATCTATTTTGTAAATATTAGTATTAATATTTTAATAATGTTTAATTTCTGATTAAAGTCTTATTTAATTATATAAATTTATAAATATTTATAAATTAATCTAGATTTGATAAATATTAAGTATATTAATATATAAATCTTATAATCTTTAGTTTTATTATTAAATATAGATTAAATAAAGATAATCTTATTAATATTTTACTTATATTATTTAAATCAGTAAAAACTTATATAATAATAATATTATAAGAATATTATATAAATAGTCAGCACCCGTCTGGATAAAATTTAAAATTAAGAAATTCTAATTTAAATATAATAAAATATTTTTATAAGAAAGTTCTAAAATTAATATTTATATAGTATTAAAAAAATCTATAAATCTAACTAGTATAAAAATAGCTAACTAAACTATAGTTAATATAATAAATTATTTCAAAACTACTAGTATTATAGTTATAAAAAGAATAATAAAAAACAGTTTATAAATCTAAATATAATAATAATTTCAAAGAATTAATTAAAACTTTATAAAATTAAAATTCTAAGATTAAGATAAAGCTCGGCTATTTAAAATTGAAAGATTATTTATAATAAATTATTAAAATTTCAAAATAGATTTTATATACTAGAAATAGAAGATTTATATTAAAAGTTACTATAATAATATTATAATAATTTATTAATAGAATATTTTAGTTAAAATAAAATTAAGTGATTTTTTATAACAAGTTGTAATAAATTAATTTTTAAGATAATATAGAAAATTATATTACATTTTGCTTTATTTATTAGTATTAGATTATATTTAAATATTATTTGCATAAAAAATTAGAAAATCTATTAATTATATTATATTCATAAAATAAGATAAATATAAATTTTATTATAAAATCAATAAAATTATATTATTAAGACTATTAAATAGATTCTATTTTTATCATTCTAAACTATTTTATAAGAATAAACTGTTTTATTATTATTCTTTAAATAATTTATAAAGAGAAATTAGCTAAACTCTTGTATTATAAAATTAAATTAAAATATAAATTATCTAATAATATTATTATAAATAAAGGATTTTTATTTATTAATCAATATCAGTCTCATTTCTATTATTAAATTAAAGTTAAAAAGTAATTATTAATATTATTCTATTCATAAACCGATAATTCAACAGAAAAAAACAATTAAATATTAAGATTATTAATTAAATCTACTTAATAAAGCAGAGTTTATATATAATAATTACTTCAATATTTTATAAAGATTATTTTTAAGAATACTAATAGAATATTCCTCTAACTTTAGACTTTAGATTAAAAATAATTTTATAAAAATAGAAATACTGTTAATTTTTAAAAAACTAAAAAGATTATATACTTTATAAAAAAACTATAAAAAACCTAGTAAAAAATAAATAAGAAGTATTTAACTTATTATAATAAATATTATAGTATTCTATTATTCAAAACAATAAAATAATCTATATCTTTTAATAAAAGAATTTAGTTAAGCTGTTTATTATAAATATTAAATTTGAAGAACTACTCGGAAATTAGTTTTAAAGTTTATAGAATTTTTTAAAATTTTAAAGATAATAAACAAATAAATATTTTATTTAATTTTTTCCGGAATAATATATATAGTTCTATAATATATTATATTTTATTATTAAAGTTTTAGAAAAACTAGAAGGAATACTACTAAAATACTACTAATACTAGATTTATACAATAATAAAAAAGAAAACATTAAATAAATATTAAATAATTTATATTATTATAAAAAATAGTTCTATTTAGTTTATTAATAAAAATAATTTTCTAAGTATAATTAAGAGCTATCTATAGATAACTTAATAAATATTTAATAAAAGAATTATTGATTTAAATAACAGACTTTAATATTATACGATTCAAAAATATTATTCAAATAAAATAATAATAAAATATTCTTAATATGAACATATATATAATTATTAAAATTATAATAAAATAAATATAGTAAAATTATATAATAAATTAATATTATTTATATTTATAATTTACAACTTAAAAATTTTAAAATTATTAAATTTAGATTATATTCAACAGAATAGAAACAAACAGTTTTATAATTATATAAAAATTTTTAAGTAAATTTTAAATATCAAGAAATGATATTATTATAAACTATAAATAACATTTATTAAAAATATCTTAAAGCTTCTTAATAAAAAACTATTTATTTTTCTATCTATTATTATTAAAATATATTATTTTCTAAATAATCTTATATAAGAATATTAAAGTTATAAGTTATTTAAATAAATAGCTTATATTATCCGAAAAGAAATATTCAAAATTTTTAATTATATATATAATGAAAATATAATACTTAATAATAAATCTATAATATATAGTAATATATTTGTACTAATATATTAATATATTTTTAATAAAATATGATAACTATTTATTTTTATTATTTTTTTAATTACAGTAAAAATATAAAATTTTATTATAAGTATACAGATAAAATTAGTAATAAACTATTAAAAACTAAATTTTAAATATTTTTATATTTAGTATTTTAAGAAAATATAATCTAGTATAGAATTTCTATAAAATTTTATATATTGTCTTATATTTTTATTACTACCTAATTATCAATTAATTATATTTAAATAAAAAAATAAAAAATATATTAGATTATAGGTAGATTTTTATAAAATATATTGCCGGTATTTTGTTTAAAAAAATGATATTAAAGTAATAATTAAACTTAAAAAATAGATTAGATTTTATAATATAATTTTTGACTATAATTTCAAGATATTTTATATAGAATATAATAATAAAACCAAAAAACCTCTGCTAAAAATAATAAATAAATTTTAAAAATATTTTAATTTATTAATAAAACTGTGGTTATTTAAATATAGATTTATTTTTCCTATTCTAACAGTAAAAATAAAATAAAAAAATAAATTATAATAATACTAAAATACAAAAATATTAAAATAAAATAAAGTTATTATAATATAATTAAATAATAATAATAAAGTTTATAAAATAGAATTATACTATTATTATTATCTATAAAAATATTATATTTTTAAAATAAAATAATATTAATTTATAAAATATTAATCTAAATCTAATCTGTTTTATAGTAATATTACCCGCTGTTATTATTTATACTAAACTAATAAAAATAATAAATAAAATAATAATATTATATTATTTATATACTCTTAAAAACAGCCTTATATAAAAAAGTCTGATTATTATAAATAATATTAATATTTTAGTTAGTTATTTATAAATCCCTTCCGTCTTTTCTATATAATAGTTATATCATTAATTATCTTAATTCTTTTTATATACTTAACTTTCTTTTTTTAATGAGACTATAAAAGAATAAAACTTAGTTTTTCAAATTTATTAGACTGCTACTGTTTTATATTTAACTGGCCCCTTTCTATTAACAAGTATTATAATATAAATCCAACATATTTATTTTATCTATTTTATCTGTTTTATCTGTTTTATCTGTTTTATCTGTTTTATCTGTTTTAT